>NC_039358.1:106408007-106410507 GCF_003573695.1 Papaver somniferum
ACGGTTCTGTAGAGTGACAGTAAGGGTGACTTATCTGTCAACTTTTCCACTATCACCCCCAAAAAACCAAACTCCGCCTTACGTAAAGTTGCCAGAGTACGATTAACCTCTGTATTTGAAATCACTGCTTATATACCTGGTATTGGTTTTTTTTTGCTAGGTCAAAATGGTTTATTAAAGCAAAAAAATGTAATTACAAGAATTACAAAATTGGAGGCTCTAGGACTCCTCACCCCCATAAACCAAAGGGGCAAAAAACTCCAAAAACTCATAAAATAAGCTCCTAAACACGAAAAAACATGCAAAAAGAAGAAAACTTGAAAATTAAAAACGTTTTCGTCCCTTATTTCCAACTCTAAATTTCTTCTTCTTGGGAATGAGACCAGCAATAATTTGAGTCAAATCATAGTCTCCGTAAGACTCCTTGTAAACATCTTCATAATCATCATAGGTTTCATCATAGTCATAATCCTCTCCATTTTCATCTGAAGCATAATTACCACCCGGAACAAGCTTAATAGGAGATTGTGCTTTTTTCTTAGTTGACATTCTATCCATTTGCTCCTTTTTTTCCTTGAAATACTCTTTTCTAAAGGCTGAATCTCTAATGAAATTAGCACGCACTTCATCAATCTGAATGGTGCTTGCCTCCTCTAGTTCCTTATTTGTCAAAATATTATTCATATCAAAAACACATTCATCCGACCCGATTAGGATAGGATTTTCTTCATTGGACCTAGAATTCGTAGCTATGATTTTCGCAGCTTGCTTGGCCACTTTTCTAGCTTGTTTCCTTTCTAGAATATCTGCATCAACTTCACCCCAATATTTTGAACCCATACTATTATCCGAGTCACTAGAATCATCTTGTTCCTCCTCCACCAAAGCCTTACTAGAATCATTAGCAAGGCCTAACTCAGATGCCAGGGCACCATATTTGTTATTCACCACTAATTCTGTTTGAAAAAGCGCATCCAAAAAAGGAGTTTCAAAAGATTTAAATTTAAACGGAGTACCTTTGTTTGGGGAGCTCTTACCCTTTAGTTTTGTCCAATCCTCTTTCGATGACCCTGATTTAGTAATCAAGCCTTGAGAATTATTCACGACCTTATTATCAGCTTACTTGGCTTGAATATTCTTATTCACAGACTCTTGTTTTGAAGAAGATTCTAAAACCGAGTCTTCTACGGACCCTGGCCTTGTATTAAGACCATGAGAGATATTCACGGCCTGAGTATGACATTGCACGGACATAACCTCAGAGTTTTCATTGGACACGGGTTGTTGCTGAGTTTCCAAAACCAAGTTGGATACGGAACTTACCTGATTATGCTTGGATACGGTCTCAGTATTCTTTTTGGGCACGGAAGTTGGCTGAATATCCAAGCCAGATTCCACGTTATTTCCTGACTCTTGCCTTATCCCGGTTTGAACTTGCGTAACAGCTACATTAACTTCAGTAGCATATTTAGTTCGTGCAACAATATCTTTTCTCGCAGCAATAGCATTCTTACACTTGATCAGTTTGAGCTGTGCTTCCCTATATTCTACAAAAGAGTTATTAAGATCTTCCTCCAACAGTTTATCCTCATCGCACTCTTGAACTGGAGTATCCTTAGAAACAAAGTTACTATTTGTTGCTACTTCTGTCACATTCCCCTTCCCGGACTGAACACCTTCCCTTGCTGAAATAACATCTATACTATTTGAAACAGTAGCAATAGGTTTAACTTTATTTGCATGGGGATTCTTGAAGAACCTCTTTCCAAACATATTTGATAGTTTTATCCACTTTGCCATTCTTAACATTTTCATCAGAAGATTTCTTTTCAGCATTAGCACCTCCTAAAATCTTACGAGCAGCAAGACAATTCTCAAACTTATGACCCATAAACTTACAATGAGTACAAAACTTGAGGTTCTCTAAGTCTTGTATTTCAAGATACTGCCAGAATTCCTTACCGTTTGCTTTCAAACGAATTAGTTTAGGAATAGCTTTTGCAAAATCAATATCAATCAATACCGCGACATAATTACCAACATCATGATCCAAATTTTCTGGTCTATAGAAATAGGCTTACCCAGAACTCTTGCAATAGATAATAGAATTTTTTTGTCCATAGTTCAATGAATAATAAGCCAGGAAAACTCACCCAAACTGAAGCATGAGAAGTATTCTTCCTTTCCGGATCAAAATTAGGGTAAAAATTCATAACCCTAAGCGTTTGTTGCTGAACCTTCCATGAATCCCCATGCCAGACACGCTCCTTATCCTCCGCAGAAATCAACTTGATGATAAAAAACCCTTTAGTCATAGGAACAAGTTTGCATCTACCATTACCGAAACCCCATTGTTCTTCCAAACTTTTTTGTACATCACTAAGTTTCAACCCTTTAAAATTCAGCCTTCCAATAAGACTAAACTGAAAAATCTGATGACCCTCTTGAGTAAGTTCTATTGGTAAATAAAGCACTGGTTCATCAAGATAAAAAGAAGCTT
>NC_039358.1:106737784-106740217 GCF_003573695.1 Papaver somniferum
TTAAATAGAAAGACAGAGCCAACACAAAAAGAAAGAGTTCATAAAAATGTTGAAATTTATATACGTTAACTCAAAAAAGGATACACCCTTCGTTATAAGTCTGAAATTGATTTCTGAAACTAAATAGTAAACTAGATAAACTCATCTTTAACAGAAAAAGTTTGAAAAATGTATTGTAATCACAAATAATATGTTCTAAGGCATTACGTCTGGTAAAAATTGCATTTCTATACACGTAGATTCAAGAAAATATGAAGGAAGGCAAATTTCACAATATAAGAAGGATGAAAGACTAAGAAGAACTAATCCGAATCCAAACAAATTTCATCTATCTTGAATCAAATAGAAAGACAAATCCAACACAAAAAGAAAGAGTTCATAAAAATGTTGAATTTTATATACCTTAACTCAAAAAAGTCTACACACTTCGTTATAAGTCTGAAATCGATTTCTGAAACTAAATTGTAAACTAGATAAACTCATCTTTAACAGAAAAAGTTTGAAAAATGTATTGTAATCAGAAATAATATGTTCTAAGGCATTACGTTTTGTAAATATTGCATTTCTATACACGTAGATTCAAGAAAATATGAAGGAAGGCAAATTTCACAATATAAGAAGGATGAAAGACTAAGAAGAACTAATCCGAATCCAAACAAATTTCATCTATCTTGGATCAAATAGAAAGACAAAGCCAACACAAAAACAAAGAGTTCATAAAAATGTTGAATTTTATATACCTTAGCTCAAAAAGTCTACATACTTCAATATAAGTCTGAAATTGATTTCTGAAACTTAATTGTAAACTAGATAAACTCATCTTTAACATTAAAAGTTTGAAAAATGTATTGTAGTCACAAATAATATGTTCTAAGGCATTACATCTAGTAAAAATTACATATCTATATACGTTGATTCAAGAAAATATGAAGGAAGTCAAATTACACAATTGAAGAAGGATGAAAGACCATGTATAACTAATCCAAATCCTAACAAATTTCATCTATCTTGGATCAAATAGAAAGACAAAGCCAACACAAATGAAAGAGTTCATAAAATTTTGAATTTTATATACGTTAACTCAAAAAAGTCTACAAGTCGGAAAATGATTTCTGAGACTAAATCATAATCTAGATAAACTCATCTTTAACAGAAAAAGTTTGAAAAATGTATTGTAATCAAAAATTATATGTTCTAAAGCATTACGTCTAGTAAAAATTGCATTTCTATGTACGTAGATACAAGAAAATATGAAGGAAGGCAAATTTCACAATAGAAGAAGGATGAAAGACTAAGAAGAACTAATCCGAATCCAAATAAATTTCATCTATCTTGAATCAAATAGAAAGACAAAGCCAACACAAAAAGAAAGAGTTCATAAAAATGTTGAATTTTATATACCTTAACTCAAAAAAGTCTTCACACTTCGTTATAAGTCTGAAATTGATTTCTGAAACTAAATTGTAAACTAGATAAACTCATCTTAAACAGAAAAAATTTGAAAAATGTATTGTAGTCAAAAATAATTTGTTCTAAGGCATTACATCTAGTAAAAATTACATTTCTGTATACGTTGATTCAAGAAAATATGAAGGAAGTCAAATTACACAATTGAAGAAGGATGAAAGACCAAACATAACTAATCCAAATCCTAACAAATTTCATCTATCTTGAATCAAATAGAAAGACAAAGCCAACACAAATCAAAGAATTCATAAAATTTTGAATTTTATAAACGTTAACTCAAAAAAGTCTACAAGTCAGAAAATGATTTCTGAGACTAAATCGTAATCTAGATAAACTCATCTTTAATAGAAAAAGTTTGAAAAATGTATTGTAATCACAAATAATATGTTCTAAAGCATTACGTCAAGTAAATATTGCATTTCTATGTACGTTGATTCAAGAAAATATGAAGGAAGGCAAATTTCACAATAGAAGAAGGATGAAAGACCAAGAACAAATAATCCAAATCCTAACAAATTTCATCTGTCTTGAATTAAATAGAAAGACAGAGCCAACACAAAAAGAAAGAGTTCATAAAAATGTTGAAATTTATATACGTTAACTCAAAAAAGGCTACACCCTTCGTTATAAGTCTGAAATTGATTTCTGAAACTAAATAGTAAACTAGGTAAACTCATCTTTAACAGAAAAAGTTTGAAAAATGTATTGTAATCACAAATAATATGTTCTAAAGAACGTCTAGTAAAAATTGCATTTCTATGTACGTTGATTCAAGAAAATATGAAGGAGGAAAATTTCACAATAGAAGAAGGATGAAAGACAAGAAGAACTAATCAGAATCCAAAAAAATTTCATCTATCTTGAATCAAATAGAAAGACAAAGCCAACACAAAAAGAAAGAGTTCTTAAAACTGTTGAATTTTATATACGTTAACTCAAAAAAGTCTACACACTTCGTTATAAGTC
>NC_039358.1:106746103-106764516 GCF_003573695.1 Papaver somniferum
TAGATAAACTCATCTTTAACAGTAAAATTTTGAAAAATGTATTGTGGTCACAAATAATATGTTCTAAGGCATTACATCTAGTAAAAATTGCATATCTATATACATTGATTCAAGAAAATATGAAGGAAGTCAAATTACACAACTGAAGAAGGATGAAAGACCATGCATAACTAATCCAAATCCTAACAAATTTCATCTATCTTGGATCAAATAGAAAGACAAAGCCAACACAAATGAAAGAGTTCATAAAATTTTGAATTTTATATACGTTAACTCAAAAAAGTCTACAAGTCGGAAAATGATTTCTGAGACTAAATCGTCATCTAGATAAACTCATCTTTAACAGAAAAAGTTTGAAAAATGTATTGTAATCACAAATAATATGTTCTAAAGCATTACGTCTAGTAAAAATTGCATTTCTATGTACGTAGATTCAAGAAAATATGAAGGAAGGCAAATTTCACAATAGAAGAAGGATGAAAGACTAAGAATAACTAATCCGAATCCAAATAAATTTCATCTATCTTGAATCAAATAGAAAGACAAAGCCAACACAAAAAGAAAGAGTTAATAAAAATGTTGAATTTTATATACCTTAACTCAAAAAAGTCTACACACTTCGTTATAAGTCTGAAATTGATTTCTGAAACTAAATTGTAAACTAGATAAACTCATCTTTAACAGAAAAAGTTTGAAAAATGTATTGTAGTCACAAATAATTTGTTCTAAGGCATTACATCTAGTAAAAATTGCATTTCTATATACGTTGATTCAAGAAAATATGAAGGAAGTCAAATTACACAATTGAAGAAGGATGAAAGACCATGCATAACTAATCCAAATCCTAACAAATTTCATCTATCTTGAATCAAATAGAAAGACAAAGCCAACACAAATCAAAGAATTCATAAAATTTTGAATTTTATATACGTTAACTCAAAAAAGTCTACAAGTCGGAAAATGATTTCTGAGACTAAATCGTAATCTAGATAAACTCATCTTTAACAGAAAAAGTTTGAAAAATGTATTGTAATCACAATTAATATGTTCTAAAGCATTACGTCAAGTAAATATTGCATTTCTATGTACGTTGATTCAACAAAATATGAAGGAAGGCAAATTTCACAATAGAAGAAGGATGAAAGACCAAGAATAAATAATCCAAATCCTAACAAATTTCATATGTCTTGAATTAAATAGAAAGACAGAGCCAACACAAAAAGAAAGAGTTCATAAAAATGTTGAAATTTATATACGTTAACTCAAAAAAGGATACACCCTTCGTTATAAGTCTGAAATTGATTTCTGAAACTAAATAGTAAACTAGATAAACTCATCTTTAACAGAAAAAGTTTGAAAAATGTATTGTAATCAAAAATAATATGTTCTAAGGCATTACGTCTGGTAAAAATTGCATTTCTATACACGTAGATTCAAGAAAATATGAAGGAAGGCAAATTTCACAATATAAGAAGGATGAAAGACTAAGAAGAACTAATCCGAATCCAAACAAATTTCATCTATCTTGAATCAAATAGAAAGACAAATCCAACACAAAAAGAAAGAGTTCATAAAAATGTTGAATTTTATATACCTTAACTCAAAAAAGTCTACACACTTCGTTATAAGTCTGAAATCGATTTCTGAAACTAAATTGTAAACTAGATAAACTCATCTTTAACAGAAAAAGTTTGAAAAATGTATTGTAATCACAAATAATATGTTCTATAGAACGTCTAGTAAAAATTGCATTTCTATTTACGTTGATTCAAGAAAATATGAAGGAGGAAAATTTCACAATAGAAGAAGGATGAAAGACCAAGAAGAACTAATCCAAATCCAAAAAAATTTCATCTATCTTGAATCAAATAGAAAGACAAAGCCAACACAAAAAGAAAGAGTTCATAAAACTGTTGAATTTTATATACGTTAACTCAAAAAAGTCTACACACTTCGTTATAAGTCTGAAATCGATTTCTGAAACTAAATTGTAAACTAGATAAACTCATCTTTAACAGAAAAAGTTTGAAAAATGTATTGTAATCACAAATAATTTGTTCTAAGGTATTACATCTAGTAAAAATTGCATTTCTATATACGTTGATTCAAGAAAATATGAAGGAAGTCAAATTACACAATTGAAGAAGGATGAAAGACCATGCATAACTAATCCAAATCCTAAAGAATTTCATCTATCTTGAATCAAATAGAAAGACAATGCCAACACAAATCAAAGAATTCATAAAATTTTGAATTTTATATACGTTAACTCAAAAAAGTCTATAAGTCGGAAAATGATTTCTGAGACTAAATCGTCATCTAGATAAACTCATCTTTAACAGAAAAAGTTTGAAAAATGTATTATAATCACAATTAATATGTTCTAAAGCATTACGTCAAGTAAATATTGCATTTCTATGTACGTTGATTCAAGAAAATAGGAAGGAAGGCAAATTTCACAATAGAAGAAGGATGAAAGACCAAGAAGAAATAATCCAAATCCTAACAAATTTCATATGTCTTGAGTTAAATAGAAAGACAGAGCCAACACAAAAAGAAAGAGTTCATAAAAATGTTGAAATTTATATACGTTAACTCAAAAAAGGATACACCCTTCGTTATAAGTCTGAAATTGATTTCTGAAACTAAATAGTAAACTAGATAAACTCATCTTTAACAGAAAAAGTTTGAAAAATGTATTGTAATCACAAATAATATGTTCTAAGGCATTACGTCTGGTAAAAATTGCATTTCTATACACGTAGATTCAAGAAAATATGAAGGAAGGCAAATTTCACAATATAAGAAGGATGAAAGACTAAGAAGAACTAATCCGAATCCAAAAAAATTTCATCTATCTTGAATCAAATAGAAAGACAAATCCAACACAAAAAGAAAGAGTTCATAAAAATGTTGAATTTTATATACCTTAACTCAAAAAAGTCTACACACTTCGTTATAAGTCTGAAATCGATTTCTGAAACTAAATTGTAAACTAGATAAACTCATCTTTAACAGAAAAAGTTTGAAAAATGTATTGTAATCACAAATAATATGTTCTAAGGCATTACGTTTTGTAAATATTGCATTTCTATACACGTAGATTCAAGAAAATATGAAGGAAGGCAAATTTCACAATAGAAGAAGGATGAAAGACTAAAAAGAACTAATCCGAATCCAAATAAATTTCATCTATCTTGAATCAAATAGAAAGACAAAGCCAACACAAAAAGAAAGAGTTCATAAAAATGTTGAATTTTATATACCTTAACTCAAAAAAGTCTTCACACTTCGTTATAAGTCTGAAATTGATTTCTGAAACTAAATTGTAAACTAGATAAACTCATCTTAAACAGAAAAAGTTTGAAAAATGTATTGTAGTCAAAAATAATTTGTTCTAAGGCATTACATCTAGTAAAAATTACATTTCTGTATACGTTGATTCAAGAAAATATGAAGGAAGTCAAATTACACAATTGAAGAAGGATGAAAGACCAAACATAACTAATCCAAATCCTAACAAATTTCATCTATCTTGAATCAAATAGAAAGACAAAGCCAACACAAATCAAAGAATTCATAAAATTTTGAATTTTATATACGTTAACTCAAAAAAGTCTACAAGTCAGAAAATGATTTCTGAGACTAAATCGTAATCTAGATAAACTCATCTTTAATAGAAAAAGTTTGAAAAATGTATTGTAATCACAAATAATATGTTCTAAAGCATTACGTCAAGTAAATATTGCATTTCTATGTACGTTGATTCAAGAAAATATGAAGGAAGGCAAATTTCACAATAGAAGAAGGATGAAAGACCAAGAAGAAATAATCCAAATCCTAACAAATTTCATCTGTCTTGAATTAAATAGAAAGACAGAGCCAACACAAAAAGAAAGAGTTCATAAAAATGTTGAAATTTATATACGTTAACTCAAAAAAGGATACACCCTTCGTTATAAGTCTGAAATTGATTTCTGAAACTAAATAGTAAACTAGATAAACTCATCTTTAACAGAAAAAGTTTGAAAAATGTATTGTAATCACAAATAATATGTTCTAAGGCATTACGTCTTGTAAATATTGCATTTCTATACACGTAGATTCAAGAAAATATGAAGGAAGGGAAATTTCACAATATAAGAAGGATGAAAGACTAAGAAGAACTAATCCGAATCCAAACAAATTTCATCTATCTTGAATCAAATAGAAAGACAAAGCCAACACAAAAACAAAGAGTTCATAAAAATGTTGAATTTTATATACCTTAGCTCAAAAAGTCTACACACTTCAATATAAGTCTGAAATTGATTTCTGAAACTAAATTGTAAATTAGATAAACTCATCTTTAACAGTAAAATTTTGAAAAATGTATTGTGGTCACAAATAATATGTTCTAAGGCATTACATCTAGTAAAAATTGCATATCTATATACATTGATTCAAGAAAATATGAAGGAAGTCAAATTACACAACTGAAGAAGGATGAAAGACCATGCATAACTAATCCAAATCCTAACAAATTTCATCTATCTTGGATCAAATAGAAAGACAAAGCCAACACAAATGAAAGAGTTCATAAAATTTTGAATTTTATATACGTTAACTCAAAAAAGTCTACAAGTCGGAAAATGATTTCTGAGACTAAATCGTCATCTAGATAAACTCATCTTTAACAGAAAAAGTTTGAAAAATGTATTGTAATCACAAATAATATGTTCTAAAGCATTACGTCTAGTAAAAATTGCATTTCTATGTACGTAGATTCAAGAAAATATGAAGGAAGGCAAATTTCACAATAGAAGAAGGATGAAAGACTAAGAATAACTAATCCGAATCCAAATAAATTTCATCTATCTTGAATCAAATAGAAAGACAAAGCCAACACAAAAAGAAAGAGTTCATAAAAATGTTGAATTTTATATACCTTAACTCAAAAAAGTCTACACACTTCGTTATAAGTCTGAAATTGATTTCTGAAACTAAATTGTAAACTAGATAAACTCATCTTTAACAGAAAAAGTTTGAAAAATGTATTGTAGTCACAAATAATTTGTTCTAAGGCATTACATCTAGTAAAAATTGCATTTCTATATACGTTGATTCAAGAAAATATGAAGGAAGTCAAATTACACAATTGAAGAAGGATGAAAGACCATGCATAACTAATCCAAATCCTAACAAATTTCATCTATCTTGAATCAAATAGAAAGACAAAGCCAACAAAAATCAAAGAATTCATAAAATTTTGAATTTTATATACGTTAACTCAAAAAAGTCTACAAGTCGGAAAATGATTTCTGAGACTAAATCGTAATCTAGATAAACTCATCTTTAAAAGAAAAAGTTTGAAAAATGTATTGTAATCACAAATAATATGTTCTAAAGCATTACGTCAAGTAAATATTGCAATTCTATGTACATTGATTCAAGAAAATATGAAGGAGGGAAAATTTCACAATAGAAGAAGGATGAAAGACCAAGAAGAAATAATCCAAATCCTAACAAATTTCATCTGTCTTGAATTAAATAGAAAGACAGAGCCAACACAAAAAGAAAGAGTTCATAAAAATGTTGAAATTTATATACGTTAACTCAAAAAAGGCTACACCCTTCGTTATAAGTCTGAAATTGATTTCTGAAACTAAATAGTAAACTAGATAAACTCATCTTTAACATAAAAAGTTCGAAAAATGTATTGTAATCACAAATAATATGTTCTAAAGAACGTCTAGTAAAAAATTGCATTTCTATGTACGTTGATTCAAGAAAATATGAAGGAGGAAAATTTCACAATAGAAGAAGGATGAAATACCAAGAAGAACTAATCCAAATCCAAAAAAAATTCATCTATCTTGAATCAAATAGAAAGACAAAGCCAACACAAAAAGAAAGAGTTCATAAAAATGTTGAATTTTATATACCTTAACTCAAAAAAGTCTACACACTTCGTTATAAGTCTGAAATCGATTTCTGAAACTAAATTGTAAACTAGATAAACTCATCTTTAATAGAAAAAGTTTGAAAAATGTATTGTCATCACAAATAATATGTTCTAAGGCATTACGTCTAGTAAAAATTTCATTTCTATACACGTAGATTCAAGAAAATATGAAGGAAGGCAAATTTCACAATATAAGAAGGATGAAAGACTAAGAAGAACTAATCTGAATCCAAACAAAATTCATCTATCTTGAATCAAATAGAAAAACAAAGCCAACACAAAAAGAAAGAGTTCATAAAAATGTTAAATTTTATATACCTTAACTCAAAAAGTCTACACACTTCAATATAAGTCTGAAATTGATTTCTGAAACTAAATTGTAAACTAGATAAACTCATCTTTAACAGAAAAAGTTTGAAAAATGTATTGTAGTCACAAATAATATGTTCTAAGGCATTACATCTAGTAAAAATTGCATATCTATATACGTTGATTCATGAAAATATGAAGGAAGTCAAATTACACAATTGAAGAAGGATGAAAGACCATGCATAACTAATCCAAATCCTAACAAATTTCATCTATCTTGGATCAAATAGAAAGACAAAGCCAACACAAATGAAAGAGTTCATAAAATTTTGAATTTTATATACGTTAACTCAAAAAGTCTACAAGTCGGAAAATGGTTTCTTAGACTAAATCGTAAACTAGATAAACTCATCTTTAACAGAAAAAGTTTGAAAAATGTATTGTAATCACAAATTATATGTTCTAAATCATTACGTCTAGTAAAAATTGCATTTCTCTGTACGTTGATTCAAGAAAATATGAAGGAAGGCCAATTTCACAATAGAAGAAGGATGAAAGACCAAGAAGAACTAATCCAAATCCAAACAAATTTCATCTATCTTGAATCAAATAGAAAGACAAAGCCAACAAAAAAAGAAAGAGTTCATAAAAATGTTGAATTTTATATACCTTAACTCAAAAAAGTCTACAAACTTCGTTACAAGTCTGAAATTGATTTCTGAAACTAAATTGTAAACTAGAAAACTCATATTTAACAGAAAAAGTTTGAAAAATGTATTGTAGTCACAAATAATATGTTCTAAGGAATTACGTCTAGTAAAAATTGCATTTCTATATGCGTTGATTCAAGAAAATATGAAGGAAGGCAAATTTCACAATAGAAGAAGGATGAAAGACCATGCATAACTAATCCAAATCCTAACAAATTTCATCTATCTTGAATCAAATAGAAATACAAAGCCAACACAAATGAAAGAGTTCATAAAATTTTGAATTTTATATACCTTAACTCCAAAAAGTCTACACACTTCGTTATAAGTCTGAAATTGATTTCTGAAACTAAATTGTAAACTAGATAAACTCATCTTTAACAGAAAAAGTTTTAAAAATGTATTGTAGTCACAAATAATATGTTCTAAGGCATTACGTCTAGTAAAAATTGCATTTCTATACACGTTGATTCAATAAAATGTGAAGGAAGGCAAATTTCACAATAGAAGAAGGATGAAAGACCAAGAAGAAATAATCCAAATACAAACAAATTTCATCTATCTTGAATCAAATATAAAGACAAACCCAACACAAAAAGAAAGAGTTCATAAAAATGTTGAATTTTATATACCTTAACTCAAAAAAGTCTACACACTTCGTTATAAGTCTGAAATTGACTTCTAAAACTAAATTGTAAACTAGATAAACTCATCTTTAACAGAATAAGTTTGAAAAATGTATTGTAGTCACAAATAATATGTTCTAAGGCATTACGTCTAGTTAAAATTTCATTTCTATATACGTTGATTCAAGAAAATATGAAGGAAGTCAAATTTCACAATTGAAGAAGGATGAAAGACCATGCATAACTAATCCAAAGCCAAACAAATTTCATCGAAGGGTTTCTCTCTCATCTTTGCTCTGGCGATTTTTTTCTTTGGGTTTTTTTTAAGGGTTTCTCTTGTTATTCACGTTTTCTTCATTGTTTGTTCATCTTTAGATGATCTACAATGGGAGAACAATCTGTTCCTGGTTCGTCTACATCTCTTAGGAATTCTATTTCCTTTGCAGACATGGTCAAAGGTAAACAACTGCAGAATCATTCTATTATTGATATTAGCAGTTTACCAAATCCTGTTTTTCATGATGATAAACCCTCTATGGAAATCCCGTTAGATTTTTTTCAAGAAGGGTGTGCTGCTTGGAATTTCAGTCTCATTGGTAGACTGGATTTTAGGGTTTCTCGCTTTACTGATGTTAAGAAATCTTTGGAAGACCAATGGAGTTTAGGTCCAAGAAGGGTCAAGTTTACGCCTATGAATAAGGGTTTCTTTATTATCAAGTTTTCAACTGCGGAAGATAAACTAAAAATCCGTGAGAAAACATGGAAAATCGATCATCAAGAGTTACATCTTCGTGACTGGTTTCCATGGTTTGATCCGGATAAAGAAAGTTCTTCTCATGCTGCTGTTTGGGTTTATTTTCCTGGCTTATATGTTGAATTGTGGACGGAAAAAGTGTTGTTATCTCTTGGAAAAAACCTAGGCACTCCAATTATGGTAGATAACAAGACCTTGAATCATGAGTATGGTTGTTATGCAGCTGTTTTAATTGATATTGATTTCACAAAGAAAGTTCCAGATTCCATTCATGTGACAGTGGATGGAAGAAGTTTCGATCAGTTTGTTGAACTTCAAAAAATTCCTAAATTTTGCTCATGTTGCAGAATTGTGGGTCATGTTGAATCTGATTGTAGGAGAAAAACTAAGAAGAATCCTTTGGATAATCCTGCTAAAAGTAATCTTAAGTGGCAGCCAGTTAACAAGACGATGCAAGAAGCTAAGGTGCCTGAAGATACTAATGTGCTGGGAGTTAATCAAAATTCTCTTGATAATAATTCAGTTTCGTTGTTTGATGTTGTTGGTGACTCTGCAGCTAATCAAATTACGGACTGGAAATTGGTTATTGGAAAGACGAACAACATCACTCATGTGGATGATGTATTCACGTCTGAAGTTTTTATGCACCAAAACAAATTTGATATCCTTGAGAGTGAATTAGGTCTGGAGATCACAGACCAAAATCTTGTGATCCTAGAGACAATGGAGGACAGTGAGATGGAGCAGTTTTCAGATGATGGAGCTGTGGACGATGATATTTTGGCAAGTTGGAAAGCTAAAAGAGTAGCTCGAAGGGCTGAAAAAATTCTTGTTGAGCATAAGTCTGACCTAGACAATGGTCGGATTAATTTGGAGAATAATGGGAATGGTGTAGTTTACTCTGACGGTGTTTTGGGGGAGAATAAGTCTGGGCTGAGTTCTATTTTGAAGTATACAGAACCGAGCAAGGCTATTGGGTCTGCAACAAACTCTATGGACCAGGTTTTTGAAAAGGGAAAACATGAAGATATTTTGAGGGAGCAGCAGGAGGTACGCGCCAAGGCAAAATCTAAAGGTAGTTCGAATATTGCTGAGCACAATGCTAGGCTGCAACTGCATAAAGTTTTAAGTACTAATAGAGAGGTGCATTTATCTAAAGAGGAGCATGAAGTTCTTCTTACAATAACAAAATTTGATATTCAACAACAGTTTGTGAAAGATTTATCTTTTCGCAAGGAGTATTGTAAGGAAATACAAGACCAATTAAAAAGAATGCAAACTCCAAAGAAGAATAATAAGAACAAAGGAGGGGGGGAGACTCTTAATGTTTTCCTTTGTTAGTTTTTCTTGTTATTTTTTTGGGCTTTGTTGCTTATTTTTTGTTAGTTATTTTGTTGTTTTTCACCCCTTTGGTTTATGGGGGTGGGGAGGCCTTGTGCCTCTCATCTTGTAATTCTTGTAATTACGTTTTTTTGCTTAATAAACCTTTTTGACCTAGCAAAAAAAAAAAAACCAAACAAATTTCATCTATCTTGAATCAAATAGAAAGACAAAGCCAACAAAAATGAAAGAGTTCATAAAATTTTGAATTTTATATACGTTAACTCAAAAAAGTCTACAAGTCGGATATTGATTTCTGAGACTAAATCTTAAACTAGATAAACTCATCTTTAATAGAAAAAGTTTGAAAAATGTATTGTAATCACAAATAATATGTTTTAAAGCATTACGTCAAGTAACAATTGCATTTCTATATACGTTGATTCAAGAAAATATGAAGGAAGTCAAATTACACAATAGAAGAAGGATGAAAGACCATGCATAACTAATCCAAATCCTAACAAATTTCATCTATCTTGAATCAAATAGAAAGACAAAGCCAACACAAATCAAAGAATTCATAAAATTTTGAGTTTTATATACGTTAACTCAAAAAAGTCTACAACTCGGAAAATTATTTCTGAGACTAAATCTTAAACTAGATAAACTAATCTTTAACAGAAAAAGTTTGAAAAATGTATTGTAATCACAAATTATATGTTCTAAATCATTACGTCTAGTAAAAATTGCATTTCTATGTACGTTGATTCAAGAAAATATGAAGGAAGTCAAATTTCACAATAGAAGAAGGATGAAAGACCATGCATAACTAATCCAAATCCAAACAAATTTCATCTATCTTGAATCAAATAGAAAGACAAAGCCAACAAAAAAAGAAAGAGTTCATAACATTTTGAATTTTATATACGTTAACTAAAAAAAATCTACAAGTCGGAAATTCTTATCTGAGACTAAATCGTAAGCTAGATAAACTCATCTTTAATAGAAAAAGTTTGAAAAATGTATTGTAATCACAAATATTATGTTCTAAAGCATTACGTCAAGTAAAAATTGCATTTCTATGTACGATGATTCAAGAAAATATGAAGGAAGGCAAATTTCACAATAGAAGAAGGATGAAAGACCAACAAGAACTAATCCAAATCCAAACAAATTTAATCTATCTTGAATCAAATAGAAAGACAGAGCCAACAGAAAAGGAAAGAGTTCATAAAAATGATGAATTTTATATACGTTAACTCAAAAAAGGATACACCCTTCGTTATAAGTCTGAAATTGATTTCCGAAACTAAATTGTAAACTAGATAAACTCATCTTTAACAGAAAAATTTTGAAAAATGTATTGTAATCACAAATTATATGTTCTAAAGCATTACGTCTAGTAAAAATTGCATTTCTCTGTACGTTGATTCAAGAAAATATGAAGGAAGGCAAATTTCACAATAGAAGAAGGATGAAAGACCAAGAAGAACTAATCAAAATCCAAACAAATTTCATCTATCTTGAATCAAATAGAAAGACAAAGCCAACACGTAAAAAAAAAGTTCATAAAAATGTTGAATTTTATATACCTTAACTCAAAAAAGTCTACACACTTCGTTATAAGTCTGAAATTGATTTCTGAAACTAAATTGTAAACTAGATAAACTCATCTTTAACAGAAAAATTTTGAAAAATGTATCTTAGTCACAAATAATATGTTCTAAGGCATTAACTCTAGTAAAAATTGCATTTCTATATACGTTGATTCAAGAAAATATGAAGGAAGTCAAATTACACAATTGAAGAAGGATGAAAGACCATGCATAACTAATCCAAATCCTAACAAATTTCATCTATCTTGAATCAAATAGAAAGACAAAGCCAACACAAATGAAAGAGTTCATAAAATTTTGAATTTTATATACGTTAACTCAAAAAAGTCTACAAGTCGGAATATGATTTCTGAGACTAAATCGTAATCTAGATAAACTCATCTTTAGCAGAAAAAGTTTGAAAAATGTATTGTAATCACAAATTATATGTTCTAAAGCATTACGTCTAGTAAAAATTGCATTTCTATGTACGTTGATTCAAGAAAATATGAAGAAAGGCAAATTTCACAATAGAAGAAGGATGAAAGACCAAGAAAAACTAATCCATATCCAAACAAATTTCATCTATCTTGAATCAAATAGAAAGACAAAGCCAACAAAAAAAGAAAGAGTTCATAAAAATGTTGAATTTTATATACCTTAACTCAAAAAAGTCTACACACTTCGTTAAAAGTCTGAAATTGATTTCTGAAACTAAATTGTAAACTACAAAAACTCATCTTTAACAGAAAAAGTTTGAAAAATGTATTTTAGTCACACATAATATGTTCTAAGGCATTACGTCTAGTAAAAAAATTGCATTTCTATATGCGTTGATTCAAGAAAATATGAAGGAAGTCAAATTTCACAATAGAAGAAGGATGAAATACCATGCATAACTAATCCAAATCCTAACAAATTTCATCTATCTTGAACAAAATAGAAAGACAAAGCCAACACAAATGAAAGAGTTCATAAAATTTTGAATTTTATACGTTAATTCAAAAAATTCTACAAGTCGGAAATTGATTTTTGAGACTAAATCGTAGACTAGATAAACTCATCTTTAACAGAAAAAGTTTGAAAAATGTATTTTAATCACAAATAATATGTTCTAAAGCATTACGTCAAGTAAATACTGCATTTCTATGTACGTTGATTCAAGAAAATATGAAGGAAGGCAAATTTAACAATAGAAGAAGGATGAAAGACCAAGAATAAATAATCCAAATCCTAACAAATTTCAACTGTCTTGAATTATTTAGAAAGACAGAGCCAACACAAAAAGAAAGAGTTCATAAAAATGTTGAAATTTATATACGTTAACTCAAAAAAGGCTACACCCTTCGTTATTAGTCTGAAATTGATTTCTGAAACTAAATTGTAAACTAGATAAACTCATCTTTAACATAAAAAGTTTGAAAAATGTATTGTAATCACAAATAATATGTTCTAAAGCGTTACGTCTAGTAAAAATTGCATTTCTATGTACGTTGATTCAAGAAAATATGAAGGAGGAAAATTTCACAATAGAAGAAAGATGAAAGACCAAGAAGAACTAATCCAAATCCAAAAAGATTTCATCTATCTTGAATCAAATAGAAAGACAAAGCCAACACAAAAAGAAAGAGTTCATAAAAATGATGAATTTTATATACCTTAATTCAAAAAAGTCTACACACTTCGTTATAAGTCTGAAATTGATTTCTCAAACTAAATTGTAAACTCGATAAACTCATCTTTAACAGAAAAAGTTTGAAAAATGTACTGTAGTCACAAATAATATGTTCTAAGGCATTACGTCTTGTAAAAATTGCATTTCTATACACGTAGAATCAAGAAAATATGAAGGAAAGCAAATTTCACAATAGAAGAAGGATGAAAGACTAAGAACTAATCCGAATCCAAACAAATTTCATCTATCTTGAATCAAATAGAAAGACAAAGCCAACAAAAAAAGAAAGAGTTCATAAAAATGTTGAGTTTTATATATGTTAACTCAAAAAAGTCTACACACTTCGTTATAAGTCGGAAATTGATTTCTGAGACTAAATTGTAAACTAAATAAACTCATCTTTAACAGAAAAAGTTTGAAAAATGTATTGTAGTCACAAACAATATGTTCTAAGGCATTACGTCTAGTAAAAATTGCATTTCTATATGCGTTGATTCAAGAAAATATGAAGGAAGTCAAATTTCACAATAGAATAAGGATGAAAAACCATGCATAACTAATCCAAATCCTAACAAATTTCATCTATCTTGAATCAAATACAAATACAAAGCCAACACAAATTAAAGAGTTCATAAAATTTTGAATTTTATATACCTTAACTCAAAAAAGTCTACACACTTTGTTATAAGTCTGAAATTGATTTCTGAAACTAAATTGTAAACTAGATAAACTCATCTTTAACAGAAAAGTTGGAAAAATGTATTTTAGTCACAATTAATATGTTCTAAGGCATTACGTCTAGTAAAAATTGCATTTCTATACACGTTGATTCAAGAAAATATGAAGGAAGTCAAATTTCACAATAGAAGAAGGATGAAATACCATGCATAACTAATCCAAATCCTAACAAATTTCATCTACCTTGAATCAAATAGAAAGACAAAGCCAACACAAATGAAAGAGTTCATAAAATTTTGAATTTTATATACGTTAACTCAAAAAAGTCTACTCACTTCAAAATGTTGAATTTTATATACGTTAACTTAAAAAAGTCTACACACTTCGTTATATGTCTGAAATTGATTTCCGAAACTAGATTTTAAACTAGATAAACTCATCTTTAACAGAAAAAGTTTGAAAAATGTATTGTAATCACAAATAATATGTTCTAAGGAAGTCAAATTTCACAGTAGAAGAAGGATGAAAGACCAGCCAGAACTAATCCAAATTCTAAAAAATTTCATCTATTTGAATCAAATTGAAAGAAAGCCAATACAAAAAATAAAGAGTTCATAAAAATATTGAATTTTTTATACGTTAACTCAAAAAAGTCTACACACTTCATTATAAGTCGGAAGTTGATTTCTGAGACTAAATTGTAAACTAGATAAACTCATCTTTAACAGAAAAAGTTCGAAAAATGCATTGTAATCACAATTAATATGTTCTAAGGCAGTATGTCTAGTAAAAATTGCATTTTTATGTATGTTGATTCAAGAAAGTATGAAGGAAGTCAAATTTCACAATAGAAGAAGGATGAAAGACCATGCAGAACTAATCCAAATCCTAACGAATTTCATCTGTCTTGAATCAAATAGAAAGACAAAGCCAACACAAAAAGAAAGAGTTCATAAAAATATTGAATTTTATATACGTTAACTCAAAAAAGTCTACACACTTCGTTATAAGTCGAAATTGATTTCTGAGACTAAATCGTAAACTAGATAACCTCATCTTTAACAGAAAAAGTTTGAAAAATGTATTGCAATCACAAATAATACGTTCTAAAGCATTACGTCTAATAAAAATTGCATTCCTATGTACGTTATTTCAAGAATATATGAAGGAAGTCAAATTTCATAATAGAAGAAGGACGAAAGAGCAAGCATAACTAATCCAAATCCTAACAGATTTCATCTATCTTGAATCAAATAGAAAGACAAAGCCAACACAAAAACAATGAGTTCATAAAAATGTTGAATTTTATATACGTTAACTCAAAAAGTCTACACACTTCGTTATAAGCCAAAAATTGATTTCTGAGACTAAATCGTAACCTAGATAAAATCATCTTTAACAGAAAAAGTTTGAAAAATGTATTGTAATCACAAATAATATGTTCTAAGGCATTACGTCTAGTAAAAATTGCATTTCTATGTATGTTGATTCAAGAAAATATGAAGGAAGGCAAATTTCACAATAGAAGATAGATGAAAGACCATGCAGAACTAATCCAAATCCTAACAAATTTCATCTATCTTGAATCAAATAGAAATACAAAGCCAACACAAATAAAAGAGTTCATAAAATTTTGAATTTTATATACCTTAACTCAAAAAAGTCTACACACTTCGTTATAAGTCTGAAATTTATTTCTGAAACTAAATTGTAAACTAGATAAACTCATCTTTAACAGAAAAAGTTAGAAAAATGTATTGTAGTCACAAATAATATGTTCTAAGGCATTACGTCTAGTAAAAAAATTGCATTTCTATATGCGTTGATTCAAGAAAATATGAAGGAAGTCAAATTTCACAATAGAAGAAGGATGAAATACCATGCATAACTAATCCAAATCCTAACAAATTTCATCTATCTTGAATAAAATAGAAAGACAAAGCCAACACAAATGAAAGAGTTCATAAAATTTTTAATTTTATATACGTTAACTCAAAAAAGTCTACAAGTCGGAAATTGATTTTTGAGACTAAATCGTAGACTAGATAAACTCATCTTTAACAGAAAAAGTTTGAAAAATGTATTGTAATCACAAATAATATGTTCTAAAGCATTACGTCAAGTAAATACTGCATTTCTATGTACGTTGATTCAAGAAAATATGAAGGAAGGCAAATTTCACAATAGAAGAAGGATGAAACACCAAGAATAAATAATCCAAATCCTAACATATTTCAACTGTCTTGAATTATTTAGAAAGACAGAGCCAACACAAAAAGAAAGAGTTCATAAAAATGTTGAAATTTATATACGTTAACTCAAAAAAGGCTACACCCTTCGTTATTAGTCTGAAATTGATTTCTGAAACTAAATTGTAAACTAGATAAACTCATCTTTAATATAAAAAGTTTGAAAAATGTATTGTAATCACAAATAATATGTTCTAAAGCGTTACGTCTAGTAAAAATTGCATTTCTTTGTACGTTGATTCAAGAAAATATGAAGGAGGAAAATTTCACAATAGAAGAAGGATGAAAGACCAAGAAGAACTAATCCAAATCCAAAAAAATTTCATCTATCTTGAATCAAATAGAAAGACAAAGCCAACACAAAAAGAAAGAGTTCATAAAAATGATGAATTTAATATACCTTAATTCAAAAAAGTCTACACACTTCGTTATAAGTCTGAAATTGATTTCTCAAACTAAATTGTAAACTCGATAAACTCATATTTAACAGAAAAAGTTTGAAAAATGTATTGTAGTCACAAATAATATGTTCTAAGGCATTACGTCTTGTAAAAATTGCATTTCTATACACGTAGAATCAAGAAAATATGAAGGAAAGCAAATTTCACAATAGAAGAAGGATGAAAGACTAAGAACTAATCCGAAACCAAACAAATTTCATCTATCTTGAATCAAATAGAAAGACAAAGCCAACAAAAAAAGAAAGAGTTCATAAAAATGTTGAGTTTTATATACCTTAACTCAAAAAAGTCTACACACTTCGTTATAAGTCTGAAATTGACTTATGAAACTAAATTGTAAACTAGATAAACTCATCTTTAACAGAAAAAGTTTGAAAAATGTATTGTAGTCACAAATAATATGTTCTAAGGCATTACGTCTAGTAAAAATTGCATTTATATATGCGTTGATTCAAGAAAATATGAAGGAAGTCAAATTTCACAATAGAAGAAGGATGAAATACCATGCATAACTAATCCAAATCCTAACAAATTTCATCTATCTTGAATCAAATAGAAATACAAAGCCAACACAAATGAAATAGTTCATAAAATTTTGAATTTTATATAACTTAACTCAAAAATGTCTACACACTTCGTTATAAGTCTGAAATTGATTTCTGAAACTAAATTTTAAACTAGATAAACTCATCTTTAACAGAAAAAGTTTGAAAAATGTATTGTAGTCACAAATAATATGTTCTAAGGCATTACGTCTAGTAAAAATTGCATTTCTATACACGTTGATTCAAGAAAATATGAAGGAAGTCAAATTTCACAATAGAAGAAGGATGAAATACCATGCATAACTAATCCAAATCCTAACAAATTTCATCTACCTTGAATCAAATAGAAAGACAAAGCCAACACAAATGAAAGAGTTCATAAAATTTTAAATTTTATATACGTTAACTCAAAAAAGTCTACGCACTTCAAAATGTTGAATTTTATATACGTTAACCTAAAAAAGTCTACACACTTCGTTATATGTCTGAAATTGATTTCCGAAACTAAATTTTAAACTAGATAAACTCATCTTTAACAGAAAAAGTTTGAAAAATGTATTGTAATCACAAATAATATGTTCTAAGGAAGTCAAATTTCACAGTAGAAGAAGGAGGAAAGACCAGCCAGAACTAATCCAAATTCTAACAAATTTCATCTATTTGAATCAAATTGAAAGACAAAGCCAATACAAAAAATAAAGAGTTCATAAAAATATTGAATTTTTTATACGTTAACTCAAAAAAGTCTACACACTTCGTTACAAGTCGGAAGTTGATTTCTGAGACTAAATTTTAAACTAGATAAGCTCATCTTTAACAAAAAAAGTTCGAAAAATGTATTGTAATCACAATTAATATGTTCTAAGGCACTATGTCTAGTAAAAATTGCATTTCTATGTATGTTGATTCAAGAAAATATGAAGGAAGTCAAATTTCACAATAGAAGAAGGATGAAAGACCATGCAGAACTAATCCAAATCCTAACAAATTTCATCTATCTTGAATCAAATAGAAAGACAATGCCAACACAACAAGAAAGAGTTCATAAAATTTTTGAATTTTATATACGTTAACTTAAAAAGTCTACACACTTTGTTATAAGTCGGAAATTGATTTCTGAGACTAAATCGTAAACTAGATAAACTCATCTTTAACAGAAAAAGTTCGAAAAATGTATTGTAATCACAATTAATATGTTCTAAGGCAGTATGTCTAGTAAAAATTGCATTTCTATGTATGTTGATTCAAGAAAATATGAAGGAAGTCAAATTTCACAATAGAAGAAGGATGAAAAACCATCCAGAACTAATCCAAATTCTAAAAAATTTCACCTATTTGAATGAAATTGAAAGACAAAACCAATAAAAAATAAAGAGTTCATAAAAATGTTGAATTTTTTATACGTTAACTCAAAAAGGTCTACACACTTCTTTATAAGTCGGAAGTTTATTTCTGAGACTAAATAGTAAACTAGATAAACTCATCTTTAGTAGAAAAAGTTTGAAAAATGTATTATAATTACCATTAATATGTTCTAAGGAAATACG